>NC_056751.1:264339936-264344936 GCF_019279795.1 Protopterus annectens | reverse complement strand
CAGTTGCTCTGCTGTGGCGACCCCTAACTGGAGCAGCCGAAAGAAGAAGAAGAAGTTCCATGTACAATTTACTAGATATTTCCATGCAGAAAAGTCCTATTACTATAGTAATTCCTCTGGTCTGGTGGTCCTGCTGCCATATTTTTGATTTGCTCCTTCTCTTTCAAGCTAGAAAAAGCACAGCACGAGAATATTCTACGTATTTGTTAAGAGGTAATGTTAACCCGCCACCATTAACCATGCAATAAGTGAAACGTGCACAAGCATAGCAATTTCCAAACTATAGAATGTAACCTTAGTCTCACATGCATATATGTGGAATAAAGTGTATTATACCAGAGATAGAAGGTAAGGGGGCATGCATATAGAAGTGTATTATACCAGAAATAGAAGGTAAGGGGGCATACATACAGAAGTGTATTATATCAGAGATAAAAGGTAAGGATGGACATGTATATAGAAGTGTAATATACCAGAGACAGAAATTGAGGGGGCATGCATATAGAAGTGTATTATACTAGAGACAGAAAGTAAGGGGGCATGCATATAGAAGTGTATTAAATCAGAGACAGAAAGTAAGGGGGGCATGCATATAGAAGTGTATTATATCAGAGATAAAAGGCAAGGGGACATGCATATAGAAGTGTATTATATCAGAGATAGAAGGTAAGGGGGCATGCATATAGAAGTGTATTATATCAGAGATAGAAGATAAGGGGGCATGCATATAGAAGTGTATTATACCAGAGACAGGAAGTAAGGGGTCATGCATATAGAAATGTATTATATCAGAGATAGAAGGTAAGGGGGCATGCATATAGAAGTGTATTATATCAGAGATAGAAGGTAAGGGGGCATGCATATAGAAGTGTATTATATCAGAGATAGAAGATAAGGGGGCATGCATATAGAAGTGTATTATACCAGAGACAGGAAGTAAGGGGGCATGCATATAGAAGTGTATTATATCAGACATAGAAGGTAAGGGGGCATGCATATAGAAGTGTATTATATCAGAGACAGAAAGTAAGGGGGCATGCATATAGAAGTGTATTATATCAGAGATAAAAGGCAAGGGGGCATGCATATAGAAGTGTATTATATCAGAGATAGAAGATAAGGGGGCATGCATATAGAAGTGTATTATACCAGAGACAGGAAGTAAGGGGGCATGCATATAGAAGTGTATTATATCAGAGATAAAAGGCAAGGGGTCATGCATATAGAAGTGTATTATATCAGACATAGAAGGTAAGGGGGCATGCATATAGAAGTATATTATACCAGAGACAGAATGTAAGGGGGCATGCATATAGAAGTGTATTATACCACAGCTAGAAAGTAAAGGGGCATGCATATAGAAGCGTACTATATCAGAGATAGAATTTAGGGTGGCATGAATGTATGTTGAATTAAATGTATTGTACCGGAGCTAGAAAGTAAGGGGGGGCATGCATGTATGCTGAATTAAGTGTATTATACTATACATACAAAATGGGGGGGCATGCATACAGAAAGTATTATATTAGAGATTGAAAGTAAGGGGGGGCATGCATACAGAAGTGTATTATGTCAGAGATAAAAGGTAAGGGGGCATGCATACAGAAGTGTATTATATCAGAGATAGACGTTAAGGGGGCATGCATATAGAAGTGTATTATACCAGAGACAGAAGGTAAGGCTGGACATGCATATAGAAGTGTATTATATCAGAGATAGAAGGCAGGGGGGCATGCATATAGAAGTGTATTATACAAGATATAGAAAGTAAGGGGGTATGCATATAGAAGTGTATTATATCAGAGATAGAAGGTAAGGGGGCATGCATATTGAAGTGTATTATATCAGAGATAGTAAGCAAGGGGTCATGCATATAGAGAAGTGTATTATATCAGAGACAGAAGGTAAGGCTGGACATGCATATAGAAGTGTATTATATCAGAGATAGAAGGCAAGGGGGCATGCATATAGAAGTGTATTATACCAGAGATAAAATTTAAGGGGGCATGCATGTATGTCGAATTAAATGTATTATACCAGAGGTAGAAAGTAAGAGTGGGTATGCATTTATGCTGAATTAAGTGTGTTATACTATACATACAAAACGGGGGGGGGGGGCATGCATACAGAAAGTATTATATTAGAGATAGAAAGTAAGGGGTCTTGCATATAGAAGTGCATTATATCAGAGGTAGAAAGTGGGGGGGCATGCATATAGAACTGTATTATATCACAGATAAAAGGTAAGGGGTCATGCTTATATAAGTGTATTATATCAGAGGTAGAAGGCCAGGGGGCATGCATATAGAAGTGTATTATATCAGAGATAGAAGTTAAGGGGTCATGCATATAGAAGTGTATTATATCAGAGACAGAAGGTAAGGGGTCATGCATATAGAAGTGTATTATATCAGAGACAGAAGGTAAGGATGGACATGCATATAGAAGTGTATTATACTATAGTTACAAAACAGGGGGGGCATGCATACAGAAAGTATTATATTAGAGATAGAAAGTAAGGGGGCATGCATAAAGAAGTGTTTTATATCAGAGACAGAAGGTAAGGAGACATGCATACAGAAGTGTATTCTATCAGAGATAGAAGTTAAAGGGGCATGCATATAGAAGTGTATTATATCAGAGATAGAAAGTGAGGGGGCATGTATATAGAAGTGTATTACATCAGAGTCAGAATGTAAGGGGTCATGCATATAGGAGTGTATTATATCAGATATAGAAGGTAAGGGGTCATGCATATAGGAGTGTACTATATCAGAGGTAAAAGGTAAGGGGTCATGCTTATAGAAGTGTATTATATCAGAGATAGAAGGTAAGGAGACATGCATACAGAAGTGTATTCTATCAGAGATAGAAGTTAAAGGGGCATGCATATAGAAGTGTATTATATCACAGCTAGAAAGTAAGGGGGCATGCATATAGAAGTGTATTACATCAGAGTCAGAATGTAAGGGGTCATGCATATAGAAGTGTATTATATCAGAGATAGAAGGTAAGGAGACATGCATACAGAAGTGTATTCTATCAGAGATAGAAGTTAAAGGGGCATGCATATAGAAGTGTATTATATCACAGCTAGAAAGTAAGGGGGCATGTATATAGAAGTGTATTACATCAGAGTCAGAATGTAAGGGGTCATGCATATAGGAGTGTATTATATCAGATATAGAAGGTAAGGGGTCATGCTTATAGAAGTGTATTATATCAGATATAGAAGGTAAGGGGGCATGCATATAGAAGTGTATTATATCAGAGATAGAAATTAGGGGGGCATGAATGTATGTCAAATTAAATGTATTATACCAGAGGTAGAAAGTAAGGGGGGCATGCATATATGTCAAATTAAGTGTACTATATCAGAGACAGAAAGTAAGGGTGGGCATGCATGTATGCTGAATTAAGTGTATTATAATATACATACAAAACAGGGGGGCATGCATACAGAAAGTATTATATTAGAGATAGAAAGTAAGGGAGCATACATATATGTTGAATTAAGTGTATTGTATCAGAGATGGAAAGTAAGGGGGGGGGCATGCATTTATGTCAAATTACGTGTTTTATACCAGAGATAGAAATTATTAAGAGGGGCATACATGTATGCTGAATTAAGTGTATTATATCAGAGACTGAAAGTAAGGGAGGCATTCATGTATGCTGAATTAAGTGTATTATATCAGAGACTGAAAGTAAGGGAGGTATTTATGTATGGTGAATTAAGTGTATTATACCAGAGATAAAAGATAAAGGGGGCATACATGTATGTTGAATTAAGTGTATTATACCAGAGGAAGAAAGAAAGGGGGGCATGCATGTATGCAGAATTAAGTGTTTTATACCAGAGATGGAAAGTAATGGGGGAGTATGCATGTATGCTGAATTAAGTGTATTATTACAGAAATAGAAAGTTTGGGGAGCATGTGTGTATGTTGAATTAAGTGTATTATATCAGAGAAAGAAAGTACAGGGGCATACATGCATGCCAATTTAAGTGCATTATCCCAGAGACAGAAGGGGGCATGCATATATGCTGAATTAAGTGCATTATACCAGACATAGAAAGTAAGGGGTGCATGCATGTATGCCAAATTAAGTGTATTATACAAGAGATAGTAAGTAAGGGGGAGAGGATGCATGTATGATGAATTAACTACAATGTACCAGAGATAGAAAGTAAGTGAGGAAATATACCAGAAATTGAAAGTGAGGATTAATCTGTGCTGAATTAAGTGCAAAATAAAAGAGATACAAAGTAAGGGATGAGCATGCATGCATTCTTCCATGTAGACAATTAAAACTATACAATTAAATAGCCAAAATTCAGTAATTCATAATCCTTTTTTTTAATCTTTACTTTCAACCCAGATAGGTGTACAAATAAGTTTGCAAAGGGGGGTAGACATGGCCTTTACCTCTTTCATTGGGGTTGCACTCAATAAACATTGTCCTGGAAAAGGAAAACACAGCCTTAATCCACACAAATCATCTTTAAGGCAGACAAGTAGGTTATTCATTTCTGTTCTTTCCCCACTACGCCTTCTTTATTTCCCCCTTTCCTTCCATAAAACAACATTATTACATGAAAAAGAAAAAAGAAAAGAAAAGAAAAAAATAAGGTAAGATGCATCCACTTATTTTAGCTTATTGATGCTAACAATCCTTGTTTCTTTTCTAAATCAGTCTTACCTTTTTCCCATAGCTATTCAACCCCCCCCCCCCCATTTATTACAGTCAAGGTTATGTGGAACTACATTTTTTTGCATTTAGTAACACACTCTTATAAACATTTACAGCCCTTTAGCCTGATTATTGAGCATTATTTTCACTGGTGTCATTATTTTTATTAGATATGTTATGCCAATTCAGGCAGCTAGCTTCTAATTCCTTTATATCTTCTGCCAGGATGCCTGGCTCATTGAATTCCCTGGTAGATTCTTCTTCTGGACCTGTTACCATCCTTTTATCAATTCCCGGGTCGATTC